>NW_028227304.1:470000-482500 GCF_978045245.1 Mus caroli | reverse complement strand
GAATTTTTAAAATTTAGGGATTTTATTTAAGGTTTGAAGGATTTCTAGAAGAGTGTTTTAGAGTTTTTTTGGTTGTCAGGCTTTTAGAATATTTTTAGTGGTTTTCCTCGTTTTTAAAGGATTTTAATGTATTTTAGGGTTTGGGGGTTTAATTTAGGCTTTATTTAATTTATTTATTGTTTAGCATTTTACTCTATTTCTTAGGGGTATTTTGTTGTCGTTGTTGTTGTCCTGGATTTTTTTTTTTTTTTTTTAGGGTTTTATATTTGCGGATTGTTTTACAGTTGCCAGACAGTGGTGGCACATGCTTTAAATCCCACCAATTAGGAGGCAGATGTAGGTGGACTTTTGAGTTCGAGGCCAGCATAGTATACAAAGGGAGCTCCCAGACAGCCAGAGGTACATAGCTAAACACAGTCTCCCAAAACTCAAAAACAGAAAGCTCAAAAAAAAAATTTTTTTTAGAGTCTTTTTGGGGTTCTTGTGTATTTTTTTCTTTTTTTTTCTTTTTTAGAATGTTAGTGTTTTTCTTAAGGTTATTTGGAAGATTGTTTTAGAGTTTTGATGTTTTTTGTTTTTGTTTTTGTTTTGTTTCATGTCTTTCAGGATTCTAGTGTATTTTTTTGTTTGTTTTTCTTTTTTCTTTTTTTAATATTTTAGAGTGTTTTAGTTTTTTTTGTTTTTTGTTTTTTGTTTTTAAGGCCCTACAGGTTTTTTTCTTTTAGGGTTTTTTTTTTTTTTTGCCTTTATTTTGTTAGTTTTGTTTTGATTTTTGTCTTTTTTTATTTTTAATGTTTTTGAGTATTATTATTTTTTTAATATAAGGTTATATTTTTGGATTTTAAGACATGTTTTGGCTCAAAGTGGTGGCCCTTGCCTAGATTCTCATCAACTGGGAGGCAGAAGTAGTGGAATTCTTAGTACATGGCAGCCTGGTTCAAAGAGGGAGCTCCAGGACATCCAGAGATACACAGAGAAAACCAGTCTCCAAAAACTTAAAATATAAAAATAAAAAAATATAAATATAAATATAAAAATAAATATAAAAAATAAAAATAAAGAAAGGAAGGAAGGCAGGAAGGAAAGAAGGAAAAAATTAAAAAAGAAAGAAAGAAAGAAACAAACAAACAAACAAACAAACAAACAAACTATTATGGACATTTTGGCTTAGTGTGTATTTTTTTTTTTTCTGTTTATATTTCTAAGTGTTTTTTTTTTTTTTTTTTTAGGGTTTGTACAATTTTTAAAAGAGTGTTTTAAGAGTTTTTTTTTTTGGTTTTCAGGCTTTTAGGGTATTTTTAGTGTTTTTCTTGTTTTTTTAATGAATTTCGTATATTGTATAGTTTTGGGATTTAATTTAGCCTTTCTTTTTCTCTCTCTTTTTTTTTCTTTCTTTCTTTTTTCTTTTTTATTAAGCATTTTACAGTATTTGTCAGGGTTTGTTGTTGTTGTTCTCCTTGATTATTTTTTTAAAAATTTAGGGATTTATATTTGGGTTTTAATTTTTCTAGGGTTGCCAGGCAGTGGTAGCCCATGCCTATAATCCCAACAATTAGGAGGCAGGATTTTTTGAGTTAGAAGACAGCATGGTCTACACAGAAAGCTCCAGGAATGATAGGGATACACACACACACACACACACACACACACACAAAAAACAGTCACGACAAAGGAAAAAAAAAGGAAAAAAAAAAGGAAGGAAGGAAGGAAGGAAGGAAGGAAGGAAGGGAGCAAATTATTACTTTATGCCTATTTTTGGGCTTTCTGTGTGTTTTGTTTTGGTTTTTGTTTTTGTCTTATTTATTAAGCAATTTAAGGTTTTTTAAGGTTTTTCGGGATTTTTTAAAGATTTTTTTAGAGGACTTTTTTGTTTTTTACGGTTTTAGTTTTAGTTCTTTATTTTTTTTTTTTAAACGTTTTAGAAGGGTTTTTTGGAGAGGGACTTTAGGGATTTTCTTTAGGGTTTTAGTATTTTTTTTAGTGTTGTGTGTGTGTGTGTGTGTGTGTGTACGTGTGTGTATGTGTGTTGGAGTTTGTTGAGGTTGAATGCAGCAAGGTCTACAGAGTGAATTCCAGGACAGCCAGAAGTACACAGAGAAACCCATTCACCAAAAATTAAAAAAAAAAAAATTAAAGAAAAAAAAGAAAGATATTAATAAAGAAGGAAAGAAGAAAGAAAGAAAGAAAGAAAAAGAGAGACAGAAGGATACACAGAGAAATCTAGTCCTGATAAGCTCAAAAAATAGATAGATAGATAGATAGATAGATAGATAGACAGACAGACAGACAGACAGACAGACAGATAGATAGATAGATAGATAGATAAACAAATAGAAGAAAGAAAGAAAGAAATTAAGAAAGAAAGAAAGAAAGAAAGAAAGAAAGAGAGAGAGAAAGAAAGAAAGAAAGAAAGAAATAAAGAAAGAAAGAAAGAAGAAAGAAAGAAAAGAGAAAAATAATTAATGGACATTTACACCTTTTTTTGTTATTTGTTTTTTTTTTGTTTTTTAGAATTTTAGTGTTTTTTGTAAAGGGTTTTGTAGATTTTTTTTAAGAGTATCTTAGAGAGTTATTTTTTTGTTTTGTTTTTTCGTATTTTAGTGAATTGTTAATGTTTTTATGATTTATTTGTAAGTTTTTTAGGGTGTTTTAGGGTTTTGGGTTTTCTTTCAATTTTTGTTAGTGTTCTATCTTTTACTTTTAGGAATTTTTGTTTTGATTTTATAGTTTTTGATTTTTTTTTAATTGTAAGCTTTTATTGTTGGATTTAAGTGTTTTAGGGTTGCCAGGCAGTGGTGGCCCATGCCTTAAATCACAGAACTTGAGAGGAAGAAGTACTGGATTTCTTAGTTCAAGGCCAGCATGGTTTACTGGGGCAGTTCTAGTTTACCTAGGGATCCACAGAGAAACCTAGTCTCCAAAATCTCAAAAAAAAAAAAAAAAAAAAAAGAAAAAAACAAAGTAGGAAAGAAAGAAAGAAAGAAAGGAACGAAGGAAGGAAGGAAGGAAGGAAGGAAGGAAGGAAGGAAGGAAGGAAGGAAGGAAGAACAAAAGGAAGGAAGGAAGGAAAGAAAGAAGGAAGCAAATTACTTTATGCATATTTTGGGATTCCTGTGTAATTTTTTTTTAAAGAAATTTAGGGTTTTTTAAAGCATTTTCAGGATTTTTTGAAGATTGTTTTATACATTATTTTGGTTTTCTGTGTTTTAGTGTATGTTTAGTGCTTTTAAAAAAGATTTTAGAGTGTTTTTGTAAGTTTGTCAGTTTTTGGCTTAAGGTTTTTCTTTAGGGTTTTAGTATTTTTTTGAGTTTTTGTGTGTATATGTGTTGTAGTGTGTTAAGGTCGAAGGCAGCATGGTCTACTGGGTGAGTTCGAGGACAGCCAGAAGTACACAGAGAAACTCAGTCTCCAAAAAACTTGAAAAAAAAGAAGAAAAAAAAAAAAGAAAGAAAAATAAAAAAACAAAGGAAAGAAGTAAGAAAGAAAGAGAGAAAGAAAGACAGACAGAAAAAGACAGACAGACAGATAGAAAGAAAGAAAGAAAGAAAGAAAGAAAGAAAGAAAGAAAGAAAGAGAGAAAGAAAGAAAACAGATTTAGTGAAATTTATGTCTCTGTGTATTTTTGTAGAAATTTAGGGTCTTTTAAAAGGTTAATAGGGTTTTTGGAAGACTATTGTAGAATTTTATTGGTTTTTTTTATTGTTGCTTTTTTTTTTGTCTCCTAGGATGTCGGGTATTTTGTTTGTTTGTTTTTTGGCTGAAGGGTTTTCGTTTAGAGTTTTCCTTCATTTGTTTATTTATTATTATTATTATTATTATTATTATTATTATTATTATTATTATTATTATTAATTGTATTTTTGAAAAAAAATTAACTTTTTATTTTGGAGGTAAAGTGTTTTAGCTTTGCCAGTCAAGGGTGGTTCATGCCTTAATTCCCAGCCCTTGGGAGCAGAGGCAGGTGGATTTGTAAGTTCTAGGCAAGCCTGGTCTACAGAGTGAGTTCCCTTAAAGCTAGGGCTATACAGAGAAACACAGTTTCCAAAAAATAAAAAATAAATCAAACCAAAAGTAGCTTAAGGGATATTTTGGGGTTGATATATATCTATATAATTTTAAATTTTTTTTTATTTTAAAGGTTTGTAGGGTTTTTAGAAGAAGTTTTAGATTTATTTGGTTTTCAGACTTCTAGTGTAGGTTGTTTTGTTGTTGTTTTTTTGTTTTTTGTTTTTTTGTTTTTTTTCTTGGTTTTTAAGAATTATAGTGAGTTTTAGAGTTTTGGTGTTTAATTTAGACTTAATTTTATTTTTTATTTTTTTGCATTTTACTTTATTTCTTAGGTTTTTGTTTTGTTGGTTTTTTGTTTGTTTGTTTGTTTTAATTTTAAGGATTTATATTTGGTATTTAATTATTTTACCGTTGCTAAAAAATTGTGGACCGTGCCTTCAATCTCAGCACTTGGGAGGCAGAGGTAGTAGATTTGTGAGTTTGAGGCCAGCCTGATCCAATGAGGGAGCTCCAGGACAGGTAGGGATACACAGTAAAACTAAGTCATGAATAATTCAAAAAACAAATGAAATAAAATAAAATAAGAAAAGAAGGAAAGAAAGAAGAAAGAAAGAAAGAAAGAAAGAAAGAAAGAAAGAAAGAAAGAAAGAAAGAAAGAAACATAGATAGATAGATATGTAGATAGATGATAGATAGATAGATAGATAGATAGATAGATAGATAGATAGATAGATAGATAGATGATAGATAGATAGATAGATAGATAGATAGATAGATAGATGATAGATAGATAGATAGATAGATGATAGATAGATAGATAGATAGATAGATAGATAGATAGATAGATAGATAGATAGATAGATAGATAGATAGATGGAAAAGGAAGGAAAGAAGGAAGGAAAGAAATAAGGTAGGAAGAAAGGAAGGAAGTAATAAATTAAGAAAGAAAGAAAGAAAGAAAGAAAGAAAGAAAGAAAGAAAGAAAGAAAGATAGATAGATATGCAGATAGATAGATAGATAGATAGATAGATAGATAGATAGATGATAGATAGATAGATAGATAGATAGATAGATAGATAGATAGATAGATATATGATAGATAGATAGATAGATAGATAGATAGATAGATAGATAGATAGATAGATGGAAAAGGAAGGAAAGAAGGAAGGAAAGAAATAAGGTAGGAAGAAAGGAAGGAAGTAATAAATTAAGAAAGAAAGAAAGAAAGAAAGAAAGAAAGAAAGAAAGAAAGATAGATAGATAGATATGCAGATAGATAGATAGATAGATAGATAGATAGATAGATAGATAGATGATAGATAGATAGATAGATAGATAGATAGATAGATAGATAGATAGATAGATAGATAGATAGAAGGAAAAGGAAGGAAAGAAGGAAGGAAAGAAATAAGGTAGGAAGAAAGGAAGGAAGTAATAAATTAAGAAAGAAAGAAAGAAAGAAAGACAGACAGACAGACAGACAGACAGACAGACAGACAGACAGACAGATAGATAGATAGATAGATAGATAGATAGATAGATAGATAGATAAAAAGAGGGAAGGAAATGGAAGGAAAAATGGAATGAAGGAAAGAAGGAAGGTAGAAAGAAAGAAAGAAAGAAAGAAAGAAAGAAAGAAAGAAAGAAAGAAAGAAAGGAAAGAAGGAAGAAAGGAAGGAAGACAGAGAAAGAAAATTTAAAGGAAGGAATATAGGAAGGAATATAGGAAGGAAGGAAGGAAGGAAGGAAGGAAGGAAGGAAGGAAGGAAGGAAGGAAGGAAGGAAGGAAGGAAGGAAGGAAGGAAGGAAGGAAGGAAGGAAGGAAGGAGGTAAGGAATGAGGGAAGAAAAGAAAGAAAGAAAGGAAGAAAGGAAGAAAGGAAGCAAGCAAGCAAGAAAGAAAGAAAGAAACAAACAAACAAACAAAGGAGAGAGTTTTAAGTTCATTTGGATTCCTGTATTTTTAGAAGAGTGCTTTTGAGAGTTTTTTTTTTCAGTTGTCTAGTGTATTTTTTTTTCTAGTAAATTAACCAATTTTACTGTGTTTCAAATTTTTAGGGTTTTATTTACTCTTCAGAAATTTATTTTTAATTAATTTTTTTTTGTATTTTAATGCACATTGTGATATTGTGTGTGTGTCTGTATGTGTGTGTTCTTGAATAATTATTTAAAGTTTGTGAGATTTAATTTTGGTGTTTATTGGTTTTAGTGTTGCCAGGAAATGAGGGCCATTGCCTATAAAACCTAGACATAGGGATGAACAAGTAAGGGATTTTTAAGATGGAGGCTAATTTGGTCTATGGAGTGACACACATAATGGCCAGAGAAAGACAGCGAAAGCCATTCTCCAAAATTCCAAAAAGAAAGAAAGAGAGAGAGAGAGAGGAAGGGAGGAAGGGAGGGAGGGAGGGAGGGAGGGAGGGAGGAAGGAAGGAAGGAAGGAAGGAAGGAAGGAAGGAAGGAAGGAAGCAGGCAGTCAGGCAGGCAAGCAGGAAAAGAAAGCAAGCAAGAAAGAGACAAACAGAAAAAGAAAAAAGAATTTCAGAGTTATTTTTAGCCTCTTTTGCTTTTTTTTTGGAATTAATATTTTGGGGGTGTATTTTGTTTTTGTATTTGTTTTTTAAAGGCTTTGAAGTGTGTTTCGAAGAATGTTTTGGAGAGTGTGTGTGTGTGTGTTTTAAACTTCTAGTATATTATAAGTAGTTTTTTTAGTTTTTTAGAATTTTAGTGAATTTTAGGACCTGGGGTTTTATTTAGGCTTCAAGGATTTTTTTTAAATATTTTAATATTTTAATGTTTTCTTTGGGATTGTGTGTGTATGTGTTCTTGAATATTTATTTCAGTTTTGATGGTTTTAATTTTGGAGGATCATAGTTTTAGCATGGAAATAGCGGTCCATGCCTATAAAATCTAGCCCCAGGGATAAACAGGTAGTGGATATTTTAGTTGTCAGCTAGCATGGTCTACAGAATAACTTCCAGGACAGTGAGGGATACACAGAAAAACCCACTTTACAAAAAAATACAAATAAATCAATGAAAGAAACGGAGGGCGAGAGAGAGAGAGAAAGAGAGAGAGAGACAGACAGACAGACAGACAGACAGACAGACACACAGACACACAGACACACAGACACTCAGAGAGAGAGAGAGAGAGAAAGAGACAGAGAGAGATAAAAGGGGAAAGGTAGGAAGAAAGAAAAAGAGAGAGAGAGAGAGAGAGGAAGAGAGAGAAGGAGAGAGGAAGGGGTGAGGGATGAAGGAAGGAACAAAGGAACTAAGGAATGAAGGAAAGAAAAAAGAATAAAGGAAGAAAAAATAATTGTGTTATTGGGTCAGTTTTGGTCCCTTGTGTACTTTTTTATTTTTAGGGGTTTTATTTAAGATTTTGAAGTGTTTTTAAAGAATGTTTCAGAGCGTTTTTTGGTTTCAGAATTCTAGTATATTTATCATATTTTTTCTTTTTTTTTAATTTTTAGTGTGTTTTGGACTTTTCACTTCATTTAGACTTCAAGGATTTATTTATTTTAATATTTCATTGCTTTCTTTGTGTTCTTTTTTTGTGGGTTTATTCTTGAATATTTATTTAAAAATTGAGGATTTTTGTTTTGGTGGTGCATAATTTTAGAGTTGGCAGGCAATGGCTGCCCCTTTCATATAAATGATAGCCCTAAGGTGAACTGGTAAGGGATTTTTTAGTTGGAGGCTAGCCTGGTCTTGAGATTGATCTCCCAGAGAGCCAGGGATAAACAGAGAAACCCAGTTTCTAAAAATTAAAAAATATAGAAAATGAAAGGGAGGGAGAGAGAAAGAGAGAGAGAGAGAGAGAGAGAGAGAGAGAGAGAGAGAGAGAGAGAGAGATACATATATACATCGAGAGAGAGAGTGAGAGAGAGAAGGAAAAGGAAAAAAAGAGGGAAGGAAGGAAGGAAGGAATAAGGAAGGAAGAAAAAAAAAGAAAGAAAGAAAGAAAGAAAGAAAGAAAGAAAGAAAGAAAGAAAGAAAGAAAGAAAGAAAGAAAGGAAAAAGGAAAGAAGGAAGGAAGGAAGGAAGGAAGGAAGGAAGGAAGGAAGGAAGGAAGGAAGGAAGGAAGAGAGAAAGGTAGAAAGAAAGATAAAAAAGGATACTTCTAAGTTCTTTAACTTCATTTGATTTCCTGGATTTTTAGAAGAGTGCTTTCGAGGGTCTTTTGTTTGCAGACATCTAGTGTATTTTTGTGTTTTTTCTAGTTTTTTAAACAAGTTTACTATGTTTTAAGATTTGGGGGAATTATTATCCCTTCAGCAATTTATTTTTTATTATTAATTTTTTTTGTATTTTAATGCATATTGGGATTATTGCAATAGAGTACACATATTTTATACTAGTGTATAGAACAGATTTTAAGGTAGTAAATAGCCATAAAAAATATTGCTATCCTTATTAATTCTGGATCACAAAAAATATATATCACGAGAATATATTATTGTTCAATAATACTGAAATTATTTGAGTTTTAAAAAATTGCTTACAATTTTAATATAAAATATTTGCTACTAGGTCAATACACAGAAAATAAAGTAATAAAAATAAGAACAACCAAAACTTTAGTAAATTTTTTAAATGCTAATGCTTTAAAATTAGGATTCATTCTAGTAAAGAATATATAATTTTTCTCTAAATAATACTCAAAATAAAAATTTATGAACAGTAATAGTGATTTTCTATTTTCACATATTTTTCATGCTTTCTTGGTAAATATATTAATCTTTAATATAAGTGTTCAAAGAATGTGCAAATAGAATGTATTCATGAGAACATAATTAAAACAATTTTTATTTTTTAAATAAGATTATTTATTTTATATTAAAATAAAATAACTATTTCTAAAAATGACATTAAAGAATACATGGCATATTAATATTAACACATTCATATTATATTAAAATGAATTAAAGTATTTTATTAAATAAGCAATGTTAGGGGTGATGTATACAGCCTTAGTACAATAAATGTGTGTGTACGAATTCCAAAAATAAACCTGTGTTGTCTCTTACTAATGTATAGCAAAACAAGTGACAAAAAGGTGTTACAAAACGTCACAGACTACTAAAGCTTTTGATATAAAGGATGATGTTGAATGATGCTAAAAGTTCTTTAGGAATAATATATTTAATGTCAGTGAATGTGGTGTGGCAACTGACAGGTCCTCCTACACTGGGACAGCTGCAGAGAGACCTGTGCTCATCAGGCTCTTTACTGAAAGCAACTGAAAATGAGGACCCTAAGGATTAAGGGTGGAGGTAAGGCCACCCTTGAGGAGTTCCTTCTGTAACATCCCAGTGGCTCAGTTTTAAACTCACATTTCTTAATTACCAAGAACCCGAATAAATTAGAAATGAGTATATTAATACCAAACACGACCCAGTGCATACAAGCATTATTTTAGGGATCCTAAAATATCCTAAATCCTTGAGATGACTCTGTGAACAATGACAGAAATGGAACAACAACAACAACAACAACAACAAAAATATCAAAAGAGTGTCTAAAGCCCATGAGCTTTCTTTGGCTAAAGGGCAGAGATTTGTGCTGGCAGCTTTGAATGAGAAGACTAGCAATGCTTTGTTGTAAGAAAGCAAGAAAGACCACATTTTCATAATCACTACCTTATAGAAAAAAATGCCTCAGATTTGAATAAGCAATTGTTTAATAAGACTACAGAGCAAGCAAAGCAAAAGAATAGCAAACTGAGGTCTATAAGTCTTTAAAGATCATTTCAGCCTTTGGAAATGGCATAATGAGCATAATATAAAATATTACGATAATAGACAATATAAGCAATTGTACCACAAGATCAAAATTATGAATAGCATTTCTGTAGAATGCTGGATTGAAGAAGAACAGAACCAACTGCACAATATGTGAGCCAACGAGGATTTGCGACATGAAAGGTAGTTAAGTAGTTCGCATGTTCAATGAGCAAGATCTGATTAGGAAAACTGTGTTCTCTGGGCCTAGCCAAGCCCATTTTGTGGGAGTCTGCTCTTTTTCTCCTCTTAGATGAAATCTTGCACAAGCCTTATGATTTTCCACTCACTTTCAGACAATAAAAAGGCCTCCAGGTTCAATAACAGCTCCATTCATTCCTGTATAACAAAATAAACTCCAGCTTTCATTTAAAGGTAAATCTCCAGGTTAGAATCAATATTCTGTATCCACAGTCTTTTATTTTGAGAAAATACAGAAAAGATGAAGGTAGGAAGAGAGTACTAGGGGAGGATTCTAAAGATCATCTGAAGGACAGAGTTCTTGCCCCAAGATCTGTCTCAAGCAGAAAGCTCTGAGAGGATAATTCACTATCCTTTCTTCTTAAAAACATTCTTCTGCAAATTGTATCTTGGGTATTCTAGGTTTCTGGGCTAATATCCATTTATCAGTGAGTGGATATCAAGTGACTTGTTTTGTGATTGGGTTACCTCACTCAGGATGATATCCTGGAGATATATCCGTTTGCTTAAGAAACAAGAGATTCATGTAATTCATGCTTTGCAGCCCTGCCCTTGGGCTGGGTGAGATTAGTAACTGGGATCAGTTTTCCTTATAGGATAGCAAGGGCAGGAAACTTCTCCCAGCAATTTTAGCTAAGGAAGGCTCAGCTGACTGGCCACTTGCATCCTCTTCTACAATAGACAGTTCCTCTGTCTGTCTGTCTGTCTGTCTGTCTGTCTGTCTGTCTGTCTGTCTGTCTGTCTGTCTGTCTGTCTGTCTCTCTCTCTCTCTCTCTCTCTCTCTCTCTCTCTCTCTCTCTCTCTTTCTTTCTTTCTTTCTTTCTTTCTTTCTTCCTTTTTCTTCTTTTTTTTTTCTTTGTTTTGTGGGAGGGGGTTTGAGGAATGGATTTCTCAGTATATCCCTGGCTTTTGTTGAGATCAATCTGTAAACCAGGCTGACCTTGAAATAAAAAATCTACCTGCCTCTGCATCCCAAGTTCTGGGATTCAAGGCAAGGACCACCACAGTCTGGCAACCCTAAAACAATTAAACCTCAAACATAAAATGCTGTTTTTTTTTTTTTAAATCAAGATCAACAACAAGAACAACAACAAAAATATTAAGAAATACACTAAAAAGCTAAAAAGGAAAATAAAGCCTAAATTAAACCACTGAACCATAAAATACACTAAGACCCTTCTAAAAACAACAACAACAACAGACAATCAAACAAAAAACAAAAACAAGAAAAAAACACTAAAAATACACAGGAAGCCTATAAACCAAACCAAACCAAACCAAACTAAACCAAACCAAACCAAACCAAACCAAACCAAACCAAAACAAAACAAAACAAAACAAAACAAAACAAAACAAAACAAAACAAAACCTCTAAAACACTCTTCAAAAAACTCTACAAAACCTTACGAAAACCTATAGTCAACTAAAAAAAATACACAAGACAAAATGTTCCTAATACCTTTCTTTCTTTCTTTCTTTCTTTCTTTCTTTCTTTCTTTCTTTCTTTCTTTCTTTCTTTCTTTCTTTCTTTCTTTCTTTTTTTTCTTTCTTTCTTTCTTCTTTTCTTCCTTTCTTTCTTTCTTGCATTCTTTCTTTCTTAATTTCTTCCTTTCTTCCTTCCTTTCTTCCTACCTTTCTTCCTTCCTTAGTTTCTTTCCTCCTTCCTTCCTTATTTCCTTTCTCTCTCTCTTTCTCTTTTCTTTCTCTCTCTCTCTCTTTTCTTTCTTTCTTTCTCTCTTTCTTTCTTTCTTTCTTTCTTTCTTTCTTTCTTTCTTTCTTTCTTTTTTTTTTTGATTTTTTGGAGATTGGATTCTCTGTGTATCCCTGTCTGTCCTGGATCTCCTTCTGTAGACTAGGCTGGCCTCGAACTCAAAAAGTGACTACCTCCACCTCACAATTACTGAGATTTAAGGCAAGGGCCATCACTTCCTGGCAACCGTAAAACTCATAAACTCCAATTATAAAACCTTAATATTTATTAAAAAAAAAAACATCAAACACACATCACGCACAAACACACACACACACATACATATGAAGACACATAAATGCCTGGTTTGGTGGCACACGCCTTTGATCCCAGCACTTGGGAGTCAGAGGCAGGCAGGTTTCTCAGTTCGAGGCCAGCCTGGTCTACAGAGTGTATTCCAGGACAGCCAGGTTTATATAGGGATACTTTGTCTCGAAACACACACAAATACACAGACAAACACACACACACACACACACACACAAACACACAAAACGTAAAAAAAATAACCTAAAAAAAACAAAAATCCTAACACACAATTAAAAAAAAAAAAAATTAAAGCCTAAAAAAAAAGAAATCTAAAACCTTAAAAAAAACCCGAGTATCCTTAAAAATAAATAAATAAATAAATAAAAAATAAATAAAAAAAAAACAACAACAAACAACAACAGCAACAACAAAACCCAAAAAGGAAAAACAGAAAAGAACACTTCAATACACAAAAATACTGAAAATGAAACCTCTAAAACACT